>NW_028165184.1:2500-37500 GCF_964263955.1 Coregonus lavaretus | reverse complement strand
TCTTTTTCCAAAATGTATTTTTAGAGGGTGATAGAGCTGGATGCTGATGAGGCAGGCTTTAACCTGGCCAAGACAAGGAGGAGAGGTCGGAATTTCAACCATCCAAGTACCTGGACAACGTGGGGCCAACATTACCATGTGTGCGGCTATATCAGAAGATGGTGTGGTGGGACGCAGACCTCGTATTGGATCATATAATGCAGCTCTCCTTGTAACCTTCCTTGATGAGCTCGATCAGGCCTGTAGAGCCGATGGCGTGACCTATGTCACTGTGTGGGATAATGTCAGGTTCCATCATGCTCATATGGTGCAAGCATGGTTTCAGCCCCATGCACAATTTACCACCCTGTATTTACCCCCATACTCTCCTTTCCTTAACCCGATTGAGGAATTTTTCTCCACATGGAGATGCAAGGTTTATGATAGGCGTCCTCATGAACAAGTCACTCTTCTCCAGGCCATGGATGACGCATGCAATGACATCACGGCAGACCAGTGTCAGGCCTGGATACGCCAAGCCCAAAGGTTTTTTCCAAGATGTTTGGCTAATGAAAATATCCATTGTGATGTAGATGAGAACCTGTGGCCAAATCCACAAGACAGAGTTGATGAAAATGTAGAAGTACAGTAATCACTCCTATGTTTTGCTTTTTACAGTACAAGCAAGCAAGTTGAGGAACACTGCATTTGATGTTTTACAGTACTGTATTGTTTTTCATCAACATATTTCAGATTTTGTTCAATGATTCCAGTGTCTGTAGTATTCTCTCTACTACAGCAGTACTACAGGGATGTATTTACATGTAGTACCATAATGAAACATGTATCACCTATTTTGTACTACAATATTTAATGATTGTACGAACAATGACACAGTGAAACTATCGGTTGCTTGTGTGTGGGTGATCTAAATTAACGTTTCATTGGTATTTCACAATAAAATGTGTTTTTTGAACCAATGATTGTGCAAGTGCAAGATTTCTTTAAAGATATGAATGCACAATGCAATGTTTTGAACATTGGACAGCCTGTGTTACAAGTGATGACCGTTTTGAGTTTTGTGTCTAGAGTTTTGAAAAATGACGTCAAGGTTCTGAAATTAGTGCCAAAGTGATTGTAAAAAACTGTAAGAAGGGAGTAATGAAGTGATCTAGGGGATTTTAGTAAGGTCCAGCCGACCTTCTGATACAGGATGCAGTGATGAGTATTAAAACTGTCACCTGTGATAAAAAACGAATGGCGCTATGATAGACAGCATCCAATGGTTTAAGAGTAGTGGCTGCTGCATTCTGGGAAATGGAGTCACCATAGTCAGGAACTGGCAAGAAAGTTGACTGTACAATCTGCTTCCTGCTGTTCATGGAGAGGCAAGATCTATTTATAAAAAAAAGCCCACTTTAAATCACTTTAAAGCTTTTTAACTAGCTCATCAGTATGTTTTTTTAAACGTTAGATCTTTATCAATCCAAATGCCCAGATATTTATAGGTGGGAACCCGCTCGATTACAGAACCATCCAATGATGAATATGCAGCCCATTTGAGAAATGTTTCAGTGAATTAGAGAACAACACATTAAGTTTTGCCTGCATTAAGTACAGGTTTTAAATCAACCAGGGCTTTCTGTAATGTAACAAAATCAGTTTGCAGCTCTAACATAGCTTGGTCAACAGTCAGTGCAATGGCATGCGTAACCTTATTGTTTGCATACAGATGAATACTACAGGATTTAATACATAGACCAATATTATTTATAGAAATAGTAAAAGAGAACAGGTCCAAAAATCGACCCCTGCAGTACGCCTTTTACGATCTAGACAATTTAACACATCATCGAAAACAAGCATAGTGGCTGAAACAGTGCTATGTCCAGATCTAAAACATAGACTGGTGCATATTTAGAAAGTTCTTAGCTGACAGTTGGTCAGGGATTCTAAAGTGTTGGTCCCGTGTTTCATGAGCTGAAATAAAAGATATGTTCCATTTGCACAAAAAGCTTATTTCTCTAAAATGTTGTGCACACATTTGTTTACATCCCTGTTAGTGAGCATTTCTCCTTTGCCAAGATAATCCATCCACCTGACAGGTGTGGCATATCAAGAAGCTGATTAAACTGCATGATCATTACACAGGTGCACCTTGTGCTGGGGACAATAAAAGGCCACTCTAAAATGTGCAGTTTGTCACACAACACGATGCCACAGATGTCTCAAGTTTTGAGGGAGCAGCAATTGGCATGCTGACAGCAAGAATGTCCACCAGAGCTGTTGCCAGAGAATGTAATGTTCATTTCTCTACCATAAGCTGCCTCCAACGTTGTTTTAGGGAATTTGGCAGTACGTCCAACCGGCCTCACAAACGCAGACCACGTGTAACCACGCCAGCCCAGGACCTCCACATCCGACTTCTTCACCTGCGGGATCATCTGAGATCAGCCACCTGGACAGCTGATGAAACTGTAGATTTGCAAAACGGAAGAATTTCTGCCCAAACTGTCAGAAACCGTCTCAGGGAAGTTTATCTGCATGCGGTGGGGTTATGGTATGGGCAGGTATAAGCTACGGACAACAAACACAATAGCATTTTATCAATGGCAATTTGAATGCACAGAGATACCGTGACGAGATCCTGAGGCCCATTGTCGTGCCATTCATCACCTCATGTTTCAGCATGATAATGCACGGCCCCATGTCGCAAGGATCTGTACACAATTCCTGGAAGCTGAAAATGTCCCAGTTCTTCCATGGCTTGCATACTCACCAGACATGTCACCCACTGAGCATGTTTGGGATGCTCTGGATCAACGTGTACGACAGCGTGTTCCAGTTCCGGCTAATATTCGGCAACTTCGCACAGCCATTGAAGAGGAGATGGGACAACATTCCACATGCCAAAATCAACAGCCTGATCAACTCTATGCGAAGGAGATGTGTTGCGCTGCATGAGGCAAATGATGGTCAAACCAGATACTGACTGGTTTTCTGATCCACGGCCCTACTTTGTTTTTTAAAGGTATCTGTGACCAACAGATATTCCCAGTCATGTGACATCCGTAGATTAGTGCTTAAATAAACCTCAGAAGGTCAACCGTGTAATGTATGCACTCACTAACTATAAATCGCTCTGGATAAGAGCGTCTGCTAAAAAATGACGTTTAAAAAAATGACGTAGAAGGATCTCCGCCCTTATGTAGGGGGAGGGCATGAGGCTCTTTCCAAGTCTTAGGGATAACACCAGTAGCAATTGTTAAGTAAGAAATACAGGTTAAAGGTTCAACAATGAGTGGGGCAGATAGCTGCAGTGAGAAGGGGTCTAGAGAAGAGCCCCTGTGGAATGGGTGGAGTTTTGTTTAAATGATCAGACCACTTTCCAGAAGTTGGCTGGATTACCACCCCACTCCGATACACAATTCAAAAAATATGTTGATTTTGCTTTTCTACATCTATTTCTCAAATGTCTAAAGGTCTGCCAATCAGAAGTAGAATCAGTCCATCTAGCCTTAGCTCAAGCTACATTCCTTTCTGGTAATTTCTTAGAAAATTCATGCGTGAACCAAGGATCAGATTTATCTTTTATCCTTAGGGCATTGTCTGTAGTGTCTCTATATCACCACTGAGGGATTATCTGTAGTGTCTCTATATCACCACTGAGGGATTATCTGTAGTGTCTCTATATCACCACTGAGGGATTATCTGTAGTGTCTCTATATCACCACTGAGAGAGAGATTATCTGTAATGTCTCTATATCACCAATGAGGGATTATATGTAGTGTCTCTATATGTAGTGATTATCTGTAGTTTCTCTATATCACAACTGAGGGATTATCTGTAGTGTCTCTATATCACCACTGAGAGATTATCTGTAGTGTCTCTATATCACCACTGAGGGATTATCTGTAGTGTCTCTATATCACCACTGAGGGATTATCTGTAGTGTCTCTATATCACCACTGAGGGATTATATGTAGTGTCTCTATATCCCCACTGAGAGTTTATCTGTAGTGTCTCTATATGTAGTGATTATCTTTAGTGTCTCTATATCACCACTGAGGGATTATCTGTAGTGTCTCTATATCACCACTGAGAGATTATCTGTAGTGTCTCTATATGTAGTGATTATATATAGTGCCTCTATATCACCACTGAGGGATTAAATATAGTGCCTCTATATGTAGTGATTATCTGTAGTGTCTCTATATCAGAACTGAGGGATTATATGTAGTGTCTCTATATCAGCACTGAGGGATTATCTGTAGTGTCTCTATATCACCAATGAGGGATTATCTGTAGTGTCTCTATATCACCACTGAGGGATTATCTGTAGTGTCTCTATATGTGGTGATTATCTGTAGTGTCTCTACATAACCACTGAGGGAATATCTGTAGTGTCTCTATATCAGCACTGAGGGATTATATGTAGTGTCTCTATATCAGCACTGAGGGATTATCTGTAGTGTCTCTATATTGCCATAGGGATTATATGTAGTGTCTCTATATGTAGTGATTATCTGTAGTGTCTCTATATCACCACTGAGGGATTATCTGTAGTGTCTCTATATCACCACTGAGGGATTATCTGTAGTGTCTCTATATCACCAATGAGGGATTATCTGTAGTGTCTCTATATCACCACTGAGGGATTATATATAGTGCCTCTATATGTAGTGATTATATGTAGTGTCTCTATATAACCACTGAGGGATTATCTGTAGTGTCTCTATATCACCACTGAGGGATTATCTGTAGTGTCTCTATATCACCACTGAGGGATTATATGCAGTGTCTCTATATCACCACTGAGGGATTATATGTAGTGTCTCTATATGTAGTGATGATCTGTAGTGTCTCTATATCACCACTGAGGGATTATCTGTAGTGTCTCTATATCACCACTCAGGGATTATCTGTAGTGTCTCTATATCACCAGTGAGGGATTATCTGTAGTGTCTCTATATCACCACTGGGGGATTATCTGTAGTGTCTCTATATGTAGTTAGTATCTGAACTGTCTTTATATCACCACTGAGAGATTATATATAGTGCCTCTATATGTAGTGATTTTCTGTAGTGTCTCTATATCACCACTGAGGGATTATCTGTAGTGTCTCTATATCACCACTGAGGGATTATATGTAGTGTCTCTATATCACCACTGAGGGATTATCTGTAGTGTCTCTATATCACTACTGAGGGATTATATGTAGTGTCACTATATCACTACTGAGGGATTATATGTAGTGTCTATATATGTAGTGATTATCTGTAGTGTCTCTATATTTTACCACAGGGATTATATGTAGTGTCTCTACATAACTACTGAGGGATTATATATAGTGTTTCTATATCACCACTTAGGGATTATATATAGTTCCTCTAAATGTAGTGATAATATGAAGTGTCTCTATATAACCACTGAGGGATTATCTGTAGTGTCTCTATATCAGCACTGAGGGATTATATGCAGTGTCTCAATTTCACCACTGAGGGATTATATGTAGTGTCTTTATATCACCACTGAGAGATTATATGTAGTGTCTCTATATCACCACCGAGGGATTATCTGTAGTGTCTCTATATCACCACTGAGGGATTATCTGTAGTGTCTCTATATGTGGTTATTATCTGTAGTGTCTCTACATAACCACTGAGGGAATATCTGTAGTGTCTCTATATCAGCACTGAGGGATTATATGTACTGTCTCTATATCACCACTGAGGGATTATATGTAGTGTCTATATATCACCACTGAGGGATTATATGTAGTGTCTCTATATCACCACTGAAGGATTATATGTAGTGTCTCTATATCACCACTGAGGGATTATATGTAGTGTCTCTATATCACCACTGAGGGATTATCTGTAGTGTCTCTATATCACCACTGAGGGTTTATATGTAGTGTCTCTATTTCACCACTGAGGGATTATCTGTAGTGTCTCTATTTCACCACTGAGGGATTATCTGTAGTGTCTCTATATCACCACTGAGAGATTATATGTAGTGTCTCTATATCACCGCCGAGGGATTATCTGTAGTGTCTCTATATCACCACTGAGGGATTATCTGTAGTGTCTCTATATGTGGTGATTATCTGTAGAGTCTCTACATAACCACTGAGGGAATATCTGTAGTGTCTCTATATCAGCACTGAGGGATTATATGTAGTGTCTCTATATCAGCACTGAGGGATTATATGTAGTGTCTATATATCACCACTGAGGGATTATATGTAGTGTCTCTATATCACCACTGAGGGATTATATGTAGTGTCTCTTTAACACCACTGAGGGATTATCTGTAGTGTCTCTATATCACCACTGAGGGTTTATATGTAGTGTCTCTATTTCACCACTGAGGGATTATCTGTAGTGTCTCTATTTCACCACTGAGGGATTATCTGTAGTGTCTCTATAATACCACGGGGATTATATGTAGTGTCTCTATATTACCACTGAGGGATTATATGTAGTGTCTAATATATCACCACTGAGGGATTATCTGTAGTGTCTCTATATCACAACTGAGGGATTATCTGTAGTGTATCTATATCAGCACTGAGAGATTATATGTAGTGTCTCTATATCACCACTGAGGGATTATATGTAGTGTCTCTATATCACCACTGAGGGATTATATATAGTGTCTCTAAATGTAGTGATTATATGTAGTGTCTCTATATAACCACTGATGGATTGTATTTAGTGTCTCTTTATCACCACTGAGGGATTATCTGTAGTGTCTCTATATCACTACTGAGGGATTATATGTAGTGTCTCTATATCACCACTGAGGGATTATATGTAGTGTATTTATATGTAGTGATTATCTGTAGTGTCTCTATATTGCCACAGGGATTATATATAGTGTCTCTATATGTAGTGATTATCTGTAGTGTCTCTATATCACCACTGAGGGATTATCTGTAGTCTCTCTATATCACCACTGAGGGATTATCTGTAGTGTCTCTATATCACCAATGAGGGATTATCTGTAGTGTCTCTATATCACCACTGAGGGATTATTTATAGTGCCTCTATATGTAGTGATTATATGTAGTGTCTCTATATAACCACTGAGGCATTATCTGTAGTGTCTCTATATCACCACTGAGGGATTATCTGTAGTGTCTCTATATCACCACTGAGGGATTATATGCAGTTTCTCTATATCACCACTGAGGGATTATATGTAGTGTCTCTATATGTAGTGATTATCTGTAGTGTCTCTATATCACCACTGATAGATTATCTGTAGTGTCTCTATATCACCACTCAGGGATTATCTGTAGTGTCTCTATATCACCAGTGAGGGATTATCTGTAGTGTCTCTATATCACCACTGGGGGATTATCTGTAGTGTCTCTATATGTAGTGATTATCTGTACTGTCTCTATATCACCACTGAGAGATTATATATAGTGCCTCTATATGTAGTGATTTTATGTAGTGTCTCTACATAACCACTGAGGGATTATATGGAGTGTCTCTATATAACCACTGAGGGATTATATATAGTGCCTCTACATGTAGTAATTATATGTAGTGTCTCTATTTAACCACTGAGGGATTATCTGTAGTGTCTCTATATAACCACTGAGGGATTATCTGTAGTGTCTCTATATCACCACTGAGGGATTATCTGTAGTGTCTCTATATCACCACTGAGGGATTATCTGTAGTGTCTCTATATCACTACTGAGGGATTATATGTAGTGTCTCTATATCACCACTGAGGGATTATATGTAGTGTCTATATATGTAGTGATTATCTGTAGTGTCTCAATATTTTACCACAGGGATTATATGTAGTGTCTCTACATAACTACTGAGGGATTATATATAGTGTTTCTATATCACCACTTAGGGATTATATATAGTGCATCTAAATGTAGTGATTATATGAAGTGTCTCTATACAACCACTGAGGGGTTATCTGTAGTGTCTCTATATCATTACTGAGGGATTATCTGTGGTGTCTCTATATCAGCACTGAGGGATTATATGTAGTGTCTCTATTTCACCACTGAGGGATTATATGTAGTGTCTTTATATCACCACTGAGGGATTATCTGTAGTGTCTCTATATCATTACTGAGGGATTATCTGTGGTGTCTCTATATCAGCACTGAGGGATTATATGTAGTGTCTCTATTTCACCACTGAGGGATTATATGTAGTGTCTTTATATCACCACTGAGGGATTATCTGTAGTGTCTTTATATCACCACTGAGGGATTATCTGTAGTGTCTTTATATCACCACTGAGGGATTATCTGTAGTGTCTCTATATCAGCCCTGAGAGATTATATGTAGTGTCTCTATATCACCACTGAGGGATTATATGTAGTGTCTCTATATCACCACTGAGGGATTATATATAGTGTCTCTAAATGTGGTGATTATCTGTAGTGTCTCTATATCACCACTGAGGGATTATCTGTAGTGTCTCTATATCACCACTGAGGGATTATCTGTAGTGTCTCTATATCACCACAGAGGGATTATATGCAGTGTCTCTATATCACCACTGAGGGATTATATATAGTGTCTCTATATGTAGTGATTATCTGTAGTGTCTCTATATCACCACTGAGGGATTATCTGTAGTGTCTCCATATCACCACTCAGGGATTATCTGTAGTGTCTCTATATCACCAGTGAGGGATTATCTGTAGTGTCTCTATATCACCACTGGGGGATTATCTGTAGTGACTCTATATGTAGTTAGTATCTTAACTGTCTCTATATCACCACAGAGAGATTATATATAGTGCCTCTATATGTAGTGATTTTATGTAGTGTCTCTATTTAACCACTGAGGGATTATCTGTAGTGTCTCTATATAACCACTGAGGGATTATCTGTAGTATCTCTATATCACCACTGAGGGATTATCTGTAGTGTCTCTATATCACCACTGAGGGATTATATGTAGTGTTTCTATATCACCACTGAGGGATTATCTGTAGTGTCTCTATATCACTACTGAGGGATTATATGTAATGTCTCTATATCACTACTGAGGGATTATATGTAGTGTCTATATATGTAGTGATTATCTTTAGTGTCTCTATATTTTACCACAGGGATTATATGTAGTGTCTCTACATAACTACTGAGGGATTATATATAGTGTTTCTATATCACCACTTAGGGATTATATATAGTTCCTCTAAATGTAGTGATCATATGAAGTGTCTCTATATAACCACTGAGGGATTATCTGTAGTGTCTCTATATCAGCACTGAGGGATTATATGTAGTGTCTCAATTTCACCACTGAGGGATTATATGTAGTGTCTTTATATCACCACTGAGGGATTATCTGTAGTGTCTCTATATCACCACTGAGAGATTATATGTAGTGTCTCTATATCACCGCTGAGGGATTATCTGTAGTGTCTCTATATCACCACTGAGGGATTATCTGTATTGTCTCTATATGTGGTGATTATCTGTAGAGTCTCTACATAACCACTGAGGGAATATCTGTAGTGTCTCTATATCAGCACTGAGGGATTATATGTAGTGTCTCTATATCAGCACTGAGGGATTATATGTAGTGTCTATATATCACCACTGAGGGATTATATGTAGTGTCTCTATATCACCACTGAGGGATTATATGTAGTGTCTCTTTAACACCACTGAGGGATTATCTGTAGTGTCTCTATATCACCACTGAGGGTTTATATGTAGTGTCTCTATTTCACCACTGAGGGATTATCTGTAGTATCTCTATTCCACCACTGAGGGATTATCTGTAGTGTCTCTATAATACCACGGGGATTATATGTAGTGTCTCTATATTACCACTGAGGGATAATATGTAGTGTCTAATATATCACCACTGAGGGATTATCTGTAGTGTCTCTATATCACAACTGAGGGATTATCTGTAGTGTCTCTATATCAGCACTGAGAGATTATATGTAGTGTCTCTATATCACCACTGAGGGATTATATGTAGTGTCTCTATATCACCATTGAGGGATTATATATAGTGTCTCTAAATGTAGTGATTATCTGTAGTGTCTCTATATAACCACTGATGGATTGTATTTAGTGTCTCTTTATCACCACTGAGGGATTATCTGTAGTGTCTCTATATCACTACTGAGGGATTATATGTAGTGTCTCTATATCACCACTGAGGGATTATATTTAGTGTCTCTGTATGAAGTGATTATCTGTAGTGTCTCTATATTGCCACAGGGATTATATATAGTGTCTCTATATGTAGTGATTATCTGTAGTGTCTCTATGTCACCACTGAGGGATTATCTGTAGTCTCTCTATATCTCCACTGAGGGATTATCTGTAGTGTCTCTATATCACCAATGAGGGATTATCTGTAGTGTCTCTATATCACCACTGAGGGATTATATATAGTGCCTCTATATGTAGTGATTATATGTAGTGTCTCTATATAACCACTGAGGCATTATCTGTAGTGTCTCTATATCACCAGTGAGGGATTATCTGTAGTGTCTCTATATCACCACTGAGGGATTATATGCAGTTTCTCTATATCACCACTGAGGGATTATATGTAGTGTCTCTATATGTAGTGATTATATGTAGTGTCTCTATATCACCAGTGAGGGATTATCTGTAGTGTCTCTATATCACCACTGGGGGATTATCTGTAGTGTCTCTATATGTAGTGATTATCTGTACTGTCTCTATATCACCACTGAGAGATTATATATAGTGCCTCTATATGTAGTGATTTTATGTAGTGTCTCTACATAACCACTGAGGGATTATATGGAGTGTCTCTATATAACCACTGAGGGATTATATTTAGTGCCTCTACATGTAGTGATTATATGTAGTGTCTCTATTTAACCACTGAGGGATTATCTGTAGTGTCTCTATATAACCACTGAGGGATTATCTGTAGTGTCTCTATATCACCACTGAGGGATTATCTGTAGTGTCTCTATATCACCACTGAGGGATTATATGTAGTGTCTCTATATCACCACTGAGGGATTATCTGTAGTGTCTCTATATCACTACTGAGGGATTATATGTAGTGTCTCTATATCACCACTGAGGGATTATTTATAGTGCCTCTAAATGTAGTGATTATATGAAGTGTCTCTATATAACCAATGAGGGATTATCTGTAGTGTCTCTATATCATTACTGAGGGATTATCTGTGGTGTCTCTATATCAGCACTGAGGGATTATATGTAGTGTCTCTATTTCACCACTGAGGGATTATATGTAGTGTCTTTATATCACCACTGAGGGATTATCTGTAGTGTCTCTATATCATTACTGAGGGATTATCTGTGGTGTCTCTATATCAGCACTGAGGGATTATATGTAGTGTCTCTATTTCACCACTGAGAGATTATATGTAGTGTCTCTATATCACCGCTGAGGGATTATCTGTAGTGTCTCTATATCACCACTGAGGGATTATCTGTAGTGTCTCTATATGTAGTGATTATCTGTAGTGTCTCTATATCACCACTGAGGGATTATCTGTAGTATCTCTATATCACCACTGAGGGATTATATGTAGTGACTCTATATCACCACTGAGGGATTATCTGTAGTGTCTCTATATTTCCACTGAGGGATTATCTGTAGTGTCTCTATATCACCACTGAGGGATATCTGTAGTGTCTCTATATCACCACTGAGGGATTATCTGTAGTGTCTCTATATGTAGTGATTATCTGTAGTGTCTCTATATAACCACTGAGTGATTATCTGTAGTGTCTCTACATCACCACTGAGGGATTTTCTGTAGTGTCTATATATCACCACAGGGATTATATGTAGTGTCTCTATATATAGTGATTATCTGTAGTGTCTCTACATCACCACTGAGGGATTTTCTGTAGTGTCTATATATCACCACAGGGATTATATATAGTGCCTCTATATGTAGTGATTATATGTAGTGTCTATATATCACCACTGAGGGATTATATGTAGTGTCTCTATATCACCACTGAGGGATTATCTGTAGTGTCTCTATATGTAGTGATTATCTGTAGTGTCTCTATATCACCACTGAGGGATTATATATAGTGTCTCTATATAAACACTGAGGTATTATATGTAGTGTCTCTATATCACCACTGAGGGATTATATGTAGTGTCTAATATATCACCACTGAGGGAATATATGTAGTGTCTCTATATCACCACATAGGGATTATATGTAGTGTCTCTATATCACCACTGAGGGATTATCTGTAGTGTCTCTATATGTAGTGATTATCTGTAGTGTCTCCATATCACCACTGAGGGATTATCTGTGGTGTCTCTATATCAGCACTGAGGGATTATATGTAGTGTCTCTATATCACCACTGAGGGATTATCTGTAGTGTCTCTATATGTAGTGATTATCTGTAGTGTCTCTATATCATTACTGAGGGATTATCTGTGGTGTCTCTATATCAGCACCGAGGGATTATATGTAGTGTCTCTATTTCACCTCTGAGGGATTATATGTAGTGTCTTTATATCACCACTGATGGATTATCTGTAGTGTCTCTATATCACCACTGAGAGATTATATGTAGTGTCTCTATATCACCGCTGAGGGATTATCTGTAGTGTCTCTATATCACCACTGAGGGATTATCTGTAGTGTCTCTATAATTAAATAATAAATAATTGGTCATTTAGCAGACGCTCTTATCCAGAGCGACTTACAAGAGCAATTAGGGTTAAGTGCCTTGCTCAAGGGCACATCGACAGATTTTTCACCTAGTCGGCTCGGGGATTAGAACCAGCGACCTTTCGGTTACTGGCCCAACGCTCTTACCCACTAAGCTACCTGCCGCCTTATCTATATGTAGTGTAGCTACCTGCCGCCTTATCTATATGTAGTGATTATCTGTAGTGTCTCTATATAACCACTGAGGGATTATCTGTAGTATCTCTATATCACCACTGAGGGATTATATGTAGTGTCTCTATATCACCACTGAGGGATTATCTGTAGTGTCTCTATATTTCCACTGAGGGATTATCTGTAGTGTCTCTATATCACCACTGAGGGATTATCTGTAGTGTCTCTATATGTAGTGATTATCTGTAGTATCTCTATATAACCACTGAGGGATTATCTGTAGTGTCTCTACATCACCACTGAGGGATTTTCTGTAGTGTCTATATATCACCACAGGGATTATATGTAGTGTCTCTATATGTAGTGATTATCTGTAGTGTCTCTACATCACCACTGAGGAATTTTCTGTAGTGTCTATATATCAACACAGGGATTATATATAGTGCCTCTATATGTAGTGATTATATGTAGTGTCTATATATCACCACTGAGGGATTATATGTAGTGTCTCTATATCACCACTGAGGGATTATCTGTAGTGTCTCTATATGTAGTGATTATCTGTAGTGTCTCTATATCACCACTGAGGGATTATATATAGTGTCTCTATATAAACACTGAGGTATTATATGTAGTGTCTCTATATCACCACTGAGGGATTATATGTAGTGTCTAATATATCACCACTGAGGGAATATATGTAGTGTCTCTATATCACCACTGAGGGATTATATGTAGTGTCTCTATATCACCACTGAGGGATTATATATAGTGTCTCTTTTTCACCACTGAGGGATTACCTGTAGTGTCTCTATATCACCACGGGGATTATATGTAGTGTCGCTATGTCACCACTGAGGGATTATATGTAGTGTCTCTATATCACCACTGAGGGATTATCTGTAGTGTCTCTATATCACAACTGAGGGATTATCTGTAGTGTCTCTATATCACCAGTGAGGGATTATCTGTAGTGTCTCTATATCACCACTGGGGGATTATCTGTAGTGTCTCTATATGTAGTGATTATCTGTACTGTCTCTATATCACCACTGAGAGATTATATATAGTGCCTCTATATGTAGTGATTTTATGTAGTGTCTCTACATAACCACTGAGGGATTATATGGAGAGTCTCTATATAACCACTGAGGGATTATATTTAGTGCCTCTACATGTAGTGATTATATGTAGTGTCTCTATTTAACCACTGAGGGATTATCTGTAGTGTCTCTATATAACCACTGAGGGATTATCTGTAGTCTCTCTATATCACCACTGAGGGATTATCTGTAGTGTCTCTATATCACCACTGAGGGATTATATGTAGTGTCTCTATATCACCACTGAAGGATTATCTGTAGTGTCTCTATATCACTACTGAGGGATTATATGTAGTGTCTCTATATCACCACTGAGGGATTATATGTAGTGTCTATATATGTAGTGATTATCTGTAGTGTCTCTATATTTTACCACAGGGATTATATGTAGTGTCTCTACATAACTACTGAGGGATTATATATAGTGTTTCTATATCACCATTTAGGGATTATATATAGTGCCTCTAAATGTAGTGATTATATGAAGTGTCTCTATATAACCACTGAGGGATTATCTGTAGTGTCTCTATATCATTACTGAGGGATTATCTGTGGTGTCTATATATCAGCATTGAGGGATTATATGTAGTGTCTCTATTTCACCACTGAGGGATTATATGTAGTGTCTTTATATCACCACTGAGGGATTATCTGAAGTGTCTCTATATCACCACTGAGAGATTATATGTAGTGTCTCTATATCACCGCTGAGGGATTATCTGTAGTGTCTCTATATCACCACTGAGGGATTATCTGTAGTGTCTCTATATGTGGTGATTATCTGTAGTGTCTCTACATAACCACTGAGGGATTATCTGTAGTGTCTCTATATGTAGTGATTATCTGTAGTGTCTCTATATCACCACTGAGGGATTATCTGTAGTATCTTTATATCACCACTGAGGGATTATATGTAGTGTCTCTATATCACCACTGAGGGATTATCTGTAGTGTCTCTATATTTCCACTGAGGGATTATCTGTAGTGTCTCTATATCACCACTGAGGGATTATCTGTAGTGTCTCTATATCACCACTGAGGGATTATCTGTAGTGTCTCTATATGTAGTGATGATCTGTAGTGTCTCTATATAACCACTGAGGGATTATCTGTAGTGTCTCTACATCACCACTGAGGGATTTTCTGTAGTGTCTATATATCACCACAGGGATTATATGTAGTGTCTCTATATGTAGTGATTATCTGTAGTGTCTCTATATCACCACTGAGGGATTATCTGTAGTGTCTATATATCACCACTCAGGGATTATCTGTAGTGTCTCTATATCACCACTGAGGGATTATCTGTAGTGTCTCTATATCACCACTGGGGGATTATCTGTAGTGCATCTATATGTAGTGATTTTATGTAGTGTCTCTATATAACCACTGAGGGATTATATGGAGTGTCTCTATATAACCACTAAGGGATTATATATAGTGCCTCTATATGTAGTGATTATATGTAGTGTCTATATATCACCACTGAGGGATTATATGTAGTGTCTCTATATCACCACTGAGGGATTATCTGTAGTGTCTCTATATCACCACTGAGGGATTATATATAGTGTCTCTTTTTCACCACTGAGGGATTATCTGTAGTGTCTCTATATCACCACGGGGATTATATGTAGTGTCGCTATGTCACCACTGAGGGATTATATGTAGTGTCTCTATATCACCACTGAGGGATTATCTGTAGTGTCTCTATATCACAACTGAGGGATTATCTGTAGTGTCTCTATATCACCACTGAGAGATTATATGTAGTGTCTCTATATCACCACTGAGGGATTATCTGTAGTGTCTCTATATCACCACTGAGGGATTATCTGTAGAGTCTCTATATCACCACTGAGGGATTACATATAGTGTCTCTATATCACCACTGGGGGATTATCGGTAGTGTCTCTATATGTAGTGATTATCTTTAGTGTCTCTATATCACCACTGGGATTATATGTAGTGTCTCTATATCACTACTGAGGGATTATATATAGTGTCTCTATATCACCACTGAGGGATTATATGTAGTGTCTCTATATCACCACTGAGGGATTATCTGTAGTGTCTTTATATCACCACGGGGATTATATGTAGTGTCTCTACATACACACAGAGGGATTATATGTATTGTCTCTATATCACCACTGAGGGATTATATGTAGTGTCTCTATATGACCACTGAGGGATTATATGTAGTGTCTCTATATCACCACTGAGGGATTATATATAGTGCCTCTATATGTAGTGATTATATAAAGTGTCTCTATATAACCACTGAGGGATTACCTGTAGTGTCTCTATGTCAGCACTGAGGTATTATCTGTAGTGTCTCAATATCACCACTGAGGGATTATCTGAAGTGTCTCCATATCACCACTGAGGGATTATCTGTAGTGTCTCTATATCACCACTGAGGGATTATCTGTAGTGTCTCTATATGTAGTGATTATCTGTAGTGTCTCTATATAACCACTGAGGGATTATCTGTAGTGTCTCTATATCACCACTGAGGGATTTTCTGTAGTGTCTATATATCACCACGGGGATTATATGTAGTGTCTCTATATGTAGTGATTATCTGTAGTGTCTCTATATCACCACTGAGGGATTATCTGTAGTGTCTCTATATCACCACTCAGGGATTATCTGTAGTGCCTCTATATGTAGTGATTTTATGTAGTGTCTCTATATAACCACTGAGGGATTATATGGAGTGTCTCTATATAACCACTAAGGGATTATATATAGTGCCTCTATATGTAGTGATTATATGTAGTGTCTATATATCACCACTGAGGGATTATATGTAGTGTCTCTATATCACCACTGAGGGATTATATATAGTGTCTCTATATCAGCACTGAGGGATTATATGTAGTGTCTCTATATCACCACTGAGGGATTATCTGTAGTGTCTCTATATGTAGTGATTATCTGTAGTGTCTCTATATCACCACTGAGGGATTATATATAGTGTCTCTATATAAACACTGAGGTATTATATGTAGTGTCTCTATATCACCAATGAGGGATTATATGTAGTGTCTAATATATCACCACTGAGGGATTATATGTAGTGTCTCTATATCACCACTGAGGGATTATATGTAGTTTCTCTATATCACCAATGAGAGATTATCTGTAGTGTCTCTATATGTAGTGATTATCTGTAGTGTCTCTATATCACCACTGAGGGATTATATATAGTGTCTCTATTTCACCACTGAGGGATTATCTGTAGTGTCTCTATATCACCACGGGGATTATATGTAGTGTCGCTATGTCACCACTGAGGGATTATATGTAGTGTCTCTATATCACCACTGAGGGATTATCTGTAGTGTCTCTATATCACAACTGAGGGATTATCTGTAGTGTCTCTATATCAGCACTGAGAGATTATATGTCGTGTCTCTATATCACCACTGAGGGATTATATGTAGTGTCTCTATATCACCACTGAGGGATTATATATAGTGTCTCTAAATGTAGTGATTATCTGTAGTGTCTCTATATAACCACTGATGGATTGTATTTAGTGTCTCTTTATCACCACTGAGGGATTATCTGTAGTGTCTCTATATCACTACTGAGGGATTATATGTAGTGTCTCTATATCACCACTGAGGGATTATATGTAGTGTCTCTATATGTAGTGATTATCTGTAGTGTCTCTATATTGCCACAGGGATTATATATAGTGTCTCTATATGTAGTGATTATCTGTAGTGTCTCTATATCACCACTGAGGGATTATCTGTAGTCTCTCTATATCTCCACTGAGGGATTATCTGTAGTGTCTCTATATCACCAATGAGGGATTATCTGTAGTGTCTCTATATCACCACTGAGGGATTATATATAGTGCCTCTATATGTAGTGATTATATGTAGTGTCTCTATATAACCACTGAGGCATTATCTGTAGTGTCTCTATATCACCACTGAGGGATTATCTGTAGTGTCTCTATATCACCTCTGAGGGATTATATGCAGTTTCTCTATATCACCACTGAGGGATTATATGTAGTGTCTCTATATGTAGTGATTATCTGTAGTGTCTCTATATCACCACTGATAGGTTATCTGTAGTGTCTCCATATCACCACTCAGGGATTATCTGTAGTGTCTCTATATCACCAGTGAGGGATTATCTGTAGTGTCTCTATATCACCACTGGGGGATTATCTGTAGTGTCTCTATATGTAGTGATTATCTGTACTGTCTCTATATCACCACTGAGAGATTATATATAGTGCCTCTATATGTAGTGTCTCTACATAACCACTGAGGGATTATATGGAGTGTCTCTATATAACCACTGAGGGATTATATATAGTGCCTCTACATGTAGTGATTATATGTAGTGTCTCTATTTAACCACTGAGGGATTATCTGTAGTGTCTCTGTATAACCACTGAGGGATTATCTGTAGTGTCTCTATATCACCACTGAGGGATTATCTGTAGTGTCTCTATATCACCACTGAGGGATTATATGTAGTGTCTCTATATCACCACTGAGGGATTATCTGTAGTCTCTCTATATCACTACTGAGGGATTATATGTAGTGTCTCTATATCACCACTGAGGGATTATATGTAGTGTCTATATATGTAGTGATTATCTGTAGTGTCTCTATATTTTACCACAGGGATTATATGTAGTGTCTCTACATAACTACTGAGGGATTATATATAGTGTTTCTATATCACCACTTAGGGATTATATATAGTGCATCTAAATGTAGTGATTATATGAAGTGTCTCTATATAACCACTGAGGGATTATCTGTAGTGTCTCTATATCATTACTGAGGGATTATCTGTGGTGTCTCTATATCAGCACTGAGGGATTATATGTAGTGTCTCTATTTCACCACTGAGGGATTATATGTAGTGTCTTTATATCACCACTGAGGGATTATCTGTAGTGTCTCTATATCATTACTGAGGGATTATCTGTGGTGTCTCTATATCAGCACTGAGGGATTATATGTAGTGTCTCTATTTCACCACTGAGGGATTATATGTAGTGTCTTTATATCACCACTGAGGGATTATCTGTAGTGTCTCTATATCACCACTGAGAGATTATATGTAGTGTCTCTATATCACCGCTGAGGGATTATCTGTAGTGTCTCTGTATCACCACTGAGGGATTATCTGTAGTGTCTCTATATGTGGTGATTATCTGTAGTGTCTCTACATAACCACTAAGGGATTATCTGTAGTGTCTCTATATGTAGTGATTATCTGTAGTGTCTCTATATCACCACTGAGGGATTATCTGTAGTATCTCTATATCACCACTGAGGGATTATATGTAGTGTCTCTATATTTCCACTGAGGGATTATCTCTAGTGTCTCTATATCACCACTGAGGGATTATCTGTAGTGTCTATATATCACCACTGAGGGATTATCTGTATTGTCTCTATATTTCCACTGAGGGATTATCTGTAGTGTCTCTATATCACCACTGAGGGATTATCTGTAGTGTCTATATATCACCACTCAGGGATTATCTGTAGTGTCTCTATATCACCACTGAGAGATTATCTGTAGTGTCTCTATATCACTTCTGGGGGATTATCTGTAGTGCCTCTATATGTAGTGATTTTATGTAGTGTCTCTATATAACCACTGAGGGATTATATGGAGTGTCTCTATATAACCACTAAGGGATTATATATAGTGCCTCTATATGTAGTGATTATATGTAGTGTCTATATATCACCACTGAGGGATTATATGTAGTGTCTCTATATCACCACTGAGGGATTATCTGTAGTGTCTCTATATGTAGTGATTATCTGTAGTGTCTCTATATCACCACTGAGGGATTATATATAGTGTCTCTATATAAACACTGAGGTATTATCTGTAGTGTCTCTATATCACCACTGAGGGATTATATGTAGTGTCTAATATATCACCACTGAGGGATTATATGTAGTGTCTCTATATCACCACTGAGGGATTATATGTAGTGTCTCTATATCACCACTGAGGGATTATCTGTAGTGTCTCTATATGTAGTGATTATCTGTAGTGTCTCTATATCACCACTGAGGGATTATATATAGTGTCTCTTTTTCACCACTGAGGGATTATCTGTAGTGTCTCTATATCACCACGTGGATTATATGTAGTGTCGCTATGTCACCACTGAGGGATTATATGTAGTGTCTCTATATCACCACTGAGGGATTATCTGTATTGTCTCTATATCACAACTGAGGGATTATCTGTAGTGTCTCTATATCATTACTGAGGGATTATCTGTGGTTTCTCTATATCAGCACTGAGGGATTATATGTAGTGTCTCTATTTCACCACTGAGGGATTATATGTAGTGTCTTTATATCACCACTGAGGGATTATCTGTAGTGTCTTTATATCACCACTGAGGGATTATCTGTAGTGTCTCTATATCAGCCCTGAGAGATTATATGTAGTGTCTCTATATCACCACTGAGGGATTATATGTAGTGTCTCTATATCACCACTGAGGGATTATAAATAGTGTCTCTAAATGTAGTGATTATCTGTAGTGTCTCTATATCACCACTGAGGGATTATCTGTAGTGTCTCTATATCACCACTCAGGGATTATCTGTAGTGTCTCTATATCACCAGTGAGGGATTATCTGTAGTGTCTCTATATCACCACTGGGGGATTATCTGTAGTGACTCTATATGTAGTTAGTATCTGTACTGTCTCTATATCACCACAGAGAGATTATATATAGTGCCTCTATATGTAGTGATTTTATGTAGTGTCTCTATTTAACCACTGAGGGATTATCTGTAGTGTCTCTATATAACCACTGAGGGATTATCTGTAGTATCTCTATATCACCACTGAGGGATTATCTGTAGTGTCTCTATATCACCACTGAGGGATTATATGTAGTGTTTCTATATCACCACTGAGGGATTATCTGTAGTGTCTCTATATCACTACTGAGGGATTATATGTAGTGTCTCTATATCACTACTGAGGGATTATATGTAGTGTCTATATATGTAGTGATTATCTTTAGTGTCTCTATATTTTACCACAGGGATTATATGTAGTGTCTCTACATAACTACTGAGGGATTATATATAGTGTTTCTATATCACCACTTAGGGATTATATATAGTTCCTCTAAATGTAGTGATCATATGAAGTGTCTCTATATAACCACTGAGGGATTATCTGTAGTGTCTCTATATCAGCACTGAGGGATTATATGTAGTGTCTCAATTTCACCACTGAGGGATTATATGTAGTGTCTTTATATCACCACTGAGGGATTATCTGTAGTGTCTCTATATCACCACTGAGAGATTATATGTAGTGTCTCTATATCACCGCCGAGGGATTATCTGTAGTGTCTCTATATCACCACTGAGGGATTATCTGTAGTGTCTCTATATGTGGTGATTATCTGTAGAGTCTCTACATAACCACTGAGGGAATATCTGTAGTGTCTCTATATCAGCACTGAGGGATTATATGTAGTGTCTCAATTTCACCACTGAGGGATTATATGTAGTGTCTTTATATCACCACTGAGGGATTATATGTAGTGTCTCTATATCAGCACTGAGGGATTATATGTAGTGTCTATATATCACCACTGAGGGATTATATGTAGTGTCTCTATATCACCACTGAGGGATTATATGTAGTGACTCTTTAACACCACTGAGGGATTATCTGTAGTGTCTCTATATCACCACTGAGGGTTTATATGTAGTGTCTCTATTTCACCACTGAGGGATTATCTGTAGTGTCTCTATTTCACCACTGAGGGATTATCTGTAGTGTCTCTATAATACCACGGGGATTATATGTAGTGTCTCTATATTACCACTGAGGGATTATATGTAGTGTCTAATATATCACCACTGAGGGATTATCTGTAGTGTCTCTATATCACAACTGAGGGATTATCTGTAGTGTCTCTATATCAGCACTGAGAGATTATATGTAGTGTCTCTATATCACCACTGAGGGATTATATGTAGTGTCTCTATATCACCATTGAGGGATTATATATAGTGTCTCTAAATGTAGTGATTATCTGTAGTGTCTCTATATAACCACTGATGGATTGTATTTAGTGTCTCTTTATCACCACTGAGGGATTATCTGTGGTGTCTCTATATCACTACTGAGGGATTATATGTAGTGTCTCTATATCACCACTGAGGGATTATATGTAGTGTCTCTGTATGTAGTGATTATCTGTAGTGTCTCTATATTGCCACAGGGATTATATATAGTGTCTCTATATGTAGTGATTATCTGTAGTGTCTCTATATCACCACTGAGGGATTATCTGTAGTCTCTCTATATCTCCACTGAGGGATTATCTGTAGTGTCTCTATATCACCAATGAGGGATTATCTGTAGTGTCTCTATATCACCACTGAGGGATTATATATAGTGCCTCTATATGTAGTGATTATATGTAGTGTCTCTATATAACCACTGAGGCATTATCTGTAGTGTCTCTATATCACCACTGAGGGATTATCTGTAGTGTCTCTATATCACCACTGAGGGATTATATGCAGTTCCTCTATATCACCACTGAGGGATTATATGTAGTGTCTCTATATGTAGTGATTATATGTAGTGTCTCTATATCACCAGTGAGGGATTATCTGTAGTGTCTCTATATCACCACTGGGGGATTATCTGTAGTGTCTCTATATGTAGTGATTAGCTGTACTGTCTCTATATCACCACTGAGAGATTATGTATAGTGCCTCTATATGTAGTGATTTTATGTAGTGTCTCTACATAACCACTGAGTGATTATATGGAGTGTCTCTATATAACCACTGAGGGATTATATTTAGTGCCTCTACATGTAGTGATTATTTGTAGTGTCTCTATTTAACCACTGAGGGATTATCTGTAGTGTCTCTATATAACCACTGAGGGATTATCTGTAGTGTCTCTATATCACCACTGAGGGATTATCTGTAGTGTCTCTATATCACCACTGAGGGATTATATGTAGTTTCTCTATATCACCACTGAGGGATTATCTGTAGTGTCTCTATATCACTACTGAGGGATTATATGTAGTGTCTCTATATCACCACTGAGGGATTATATGTAGTGTCTATATATGTAGTGATTATCTGTAGTGTCTCTATATTTTACCACAGGGATTATATGTAGTGTCTCTACATAACTACTGAGGGATTATATATAGTGTTTCTATATCACCACTTAGGGATTATATATAGTGCCTCTAAATGTAGTGATTATATGAAGTGTCTCTATATAACCACTGAGGGATTATCTGTAGTGTCTCTATATCATTACTGAGGGATTATCTGTGGTGTCTCTATATCAGCACTGAGGGATTATATGTAGTGTCTCTATTTCACCACTGAGGGATTATATGTAGTGTCTTTATATCACCACTGAGGGATTATCTGTAGTGTCTCTATATCATTACTGAGGGATTATCTGTGGTGTCTCTATATCAGCACTGAGGGATTATATGTAGTGTCTCTATTTCACCACTGAGGGATTATATGTAGTGTCTTTATATCACCACTGAGGGATTATCTGTAGTGTCTCTATATCACCATTGAGAGATTATATGTAGTGTCTCTATATCACCGCTGAGGGATTATCTGTAGTGTCTCTATATCACCACTGAGGGATTATCTGTAGTGTCTCTATATGTAGTGATTATCTGTAGTGTCTCTATATCACCACTGAGGGATTATCTGTAGTATCTCTATATCACCACTGAGGGATTATATGTAGTGTCTCTATATCACCACTGAGGGATTATCTGTAGTGTCTCTATATTTCCACTGAGGGATTATCTGTAGTGTCTCTATATCACCACTGAGGGATTATCTGTAGTGTCTCTATATCACCACTGAGGGATTATATGTAGTGTCTCTATATCACCAATGAGGGATTATATATAGTGCCTCTAAATTTAGTGATTATATGAAGTGTCTCTATATAACCACTGAGGGATTATCTGTAGTGTCTCTATTTCACCACTGAGGGATTATATGTAGTGTCTTTATATCACCACGAGGGATTATCTGTAGTGTCTCTGTATCACCACTGAGGGATTATATGTAGTGTCTCTATATCACCACTGAGGGATTATCTGTAGTGTCTCTATATCACCACTGAGGGATTTTCTGTAGTGTCTCTATATGTGGTGATTATCTGTAGTATCTCTACATAACCACTGAGGGATTATCTGTAGTGTCTCTATATGTATAGATTATCTGTAGTGTCTCTATATCACCACTGAGGGATTATCTGTAGTGTCTCTATATCACCACTGAGGGATTATATGTAGTGTCTCTATATCACCACTGAGTGATTATCTGTAGTGTCTCTATATCACCACTGAGGGATTATCTGTAGTGTCTCTATATCACCACTGATGGATTATCTGTAGTGTCTCTATATCACCACTGAGGGATTATCTGTAGTGTCTCTATATCACCACTGAGGGATTTTCTGTTGTGTCTCTATATCACCACAGGGATTATATGTAGTGTCTCTATATTTAGTGATTATATGAAGTGTCTCTATATAACCACTGAGGGATTATCTGTAGTGTCTCTATATCATTACTGAGGGATTATCTGTGGTGTCTCTATATCAGCACTGAGGGATTATATGTAGTGTCTATATATGTAGTGATTATCTGTAGTGTCTCTATATTTTACCACAGGGATTATATGTAGTGTCTCTAAATAACTACTGAGGGATTATATATAGTGTTTCTATATCACCACTTAGGGATTATATATAGTGCCTCTAAATGTAGTGATTATATGAAGTGTCTCTATATAACCACTGAGGGATTATCTGTAGTGTCTCTATATCATTACTGAGGGATTATCTGTGGTGTCTCTATATCAGCACTGAGGGATTATATGTAGTGTCTCTATTTCACCACTGAGGGATTATATGTAGTGTCTTTATATCACCACAGAGGGATTATCTGTAGTGTCTCTATATCACCACTTAGGGATTATATATAGTGCCTCTAAATGTAGTGATTATATGAAGTGTCTCTATGTAACCACTGAGGGATTATCTGTAGTGTCTCTATATCATTACTGAGGGATTATCTGTGGTGTCTCTATATCAGCACTGAGGGATTATATGTAGTGTCTCTATTTCACCACTGAGGGATTATATGTATTGTCTTTATATCACCACTGAGGGATTATCTGTAGTGTCTCTATATCACCACTAAGGGATTATATGTAGTGTCTCTATATCACCACTGAGGGATTATATGTAGTGTCTCTATATCACCACTGAGGGATTATCTGTAGTGTCTCTATATCACCATTGAGGGATTATATATAGTGTCTCTATATCACCACTGAGGGATTATCTGTAGTGTCTCTATATCACCACTGAGGGATTATATGTAGTGTCTCTATATCACCACTGAGGGATTATATATAGTGCCTCTAAATTTAGTGATTATATGAAGTGTCTCTATATAACCACTGAGGGATTATCTGTAGTGTCTCTATTTCACCACTGAGGGATTATATGTAGTGTCTTTATATCACCACGAGGGATTATCTGTAGTGTCTCTGTATCACCACTGAGGGATTATATGTAGTGTCTCTATATCACCACTGAGGGATTATCTGTAGTGTCTCTATATCACCACTGAGGGATTTTCTGTAGTGTCTCTATATGTGGTGATTATCTGTAGTATCTCTACATAACCACTGAGGGATTATCTGTAGTGTCTCTATATCACCACTGAGGGATTATATGTAGTGTCTCTATATCACCACTGAGGGATTATCTGTAGTGTCTCTATATCACCACTGAGGGATTATCTGTAGTGTCTCTATATCACCACTGATGGATTATCTGTAGTGTCTCTATATCACCACTGAGGGATTATCTGTAGTGTCTCTATATCACCACTGAGGGATTTTCTGTTGTGTCTCTATATCACCACAGGGATTATATGTAGTGTCTCTATATTTAGTGATTATATGAAGTGTCTCTATATAACCACTGAGGGATTATCTGTAGTGTCTCTATATCATTACTGAGGGATTATCTGTGGTGTCTCTATATCAGCACTGAGGGATTATATGTAGTGTCTATATATGTAGTGATTATCTGTAGTGTCTCTATATTTTACCACAGGGATTATATGTAGTGTCTCTAAATAACTACTGAGGGATTATATATAGTGTTTCTATATCACCACTTAGGGATTATATATAGTGCCTCTAAATGTAGTGATTATATGAAGTGTCTCTATATAACCACTGAGGGATTATCTGTAGTGTCTCTATATCATTACTGAGGGATTATATGTAGTGTCTCTATATCACCACTGAGGGATTATCTGTAGTGTCTCTATATCACCACTGAGGGATTATCTGTAGTGTCTCTATATCACCACTGATGGATTATCTGTAGTGTCTCTATATCACCACTGAGGGATTATCTGTAGTGTCTCTATATCACCACTGAGGGATTTTCTGTTGTGTCTCTGTATCACCACAGGGATTATATGTAGTGTCTCTATATTTAGTGATTATATGAAGTGTCTCTATATAACCACTGAGGGATTATCTGTAGTGTCTCTATATCATTACTGAGGGATTATCTGTGGTGTCTCTATATCAGCACTGAGGGATTATATGTAGTGTCTATATATGTAGTGATTATCTGTAGTGTCTCTATATTTTACCACAGGGATTATATGTAGTGTCTCTAAATAACTACTGAGGGATTATATATAGTGTTTCTATATCACCACTTAGGGATTATATATAGTGCCTCTAAATGTAGTGATTATATGAAGTGTCTCTATATAACCACTGAGGGATTATCTGTAGTGTCTCTATATCATTACTGAGGGATTATCTGTGGTGTCTCTATATCAGCACTGAGGGATTATATGTAGTGTCTCTATTTCACCACTGAGGGATTATATGTAGTGTCTTTATATCACCACAGAGGGATTATCTGTAGTGTCTCTATATCACCACTTAGGGATTATATATAGTGCCTCTAAATGTAGTGATTATATGAAGTGTCTCTATGTAACCACTGAGGGATTATCTGTAGTGTCTCTATATCATTACTGAGGGATTATCTGTGGTGTCTCTATATCAGCACTGAGGGATTATATGTAGTTTCTCTATTTCACCACTGAGGGATTATATGTATTGTCTTTATATCACCACTGAGGGATTATCTGTAGTGTCTCTATATCACCACTAAGGGATTATATGTAGGGTCTCTATATCACCACTGAGGGATTATATGTAGTGTCTCTATATCACCACTGAGGGATTATCTGTAGTGTCTCTATATCACCATTGAGGGATTATATATAGTGTCTCTATATCACCACTGAGGGATTATCTGTAGTGTCTCTATATCACCACTGAGGGATTATATGTAGTGTCTCTATATCACCACTGAGGGATTATCTGTAGTTTCTGTATATCACCATTGAGGGATTATATATAGTGTCTCTATATCACCACTGAGGGATTATCTGTAGTGTCTCTATATAACCACTTCCACTTCTGTCTGACCTGTCTGTCCTGTCTGACCTGTCATCCTGTCTCTCCTGTCTGTCCTGTCTCTCCTGTCTGTCCTGTCTGACCTGTCTCTCCTGTCTGATCTGTCTCTCCTATCTCTCCTGTCTCTCTTGTCTTATCGCTTGCTTGCTAGCTAGCCATCTACCGCTAACACAGTCAGGTCAAACAGTTCAGCTATAATAACAGCAAATTAGCTGCATTTGCGTTTGTTTAAAGCTGTTGTGGATACATCCATAACAATGAGCTAATGATGTGCTCTCTCATCAGGACACTGTTCAGAGGAGCTTGCCAACTACAGAGTTCTTAGGTAATGAAGTCTCATTGATGCAGGAATTCAGCAGGAACAGGGTTTATTTCCCCACTTACACAACTGTACCTATCTGTTCCACATTGTTCCACAACTGTACCTATCTGTTCCACATTGTTCCACATCTGTACCTATCTGTTCCACATTGTTCCACAACTGTACCTATCCGTTCCACATTGTTCCACAACTGTACCTATCTGTTCCACATTAATATCTACAGTGTGGAGCAATTCCGGGGAAGTTCAATCTCTATTATACTCAATCACTCTCACACACTACATTTGATTTGCAAATATTTATGCAAATACTGCCATTGAGGTGGACTGAAGGTGAGGTGTGTGTGCGCCCCTTTCTTGTTGAGTCACTCTCTCCCTCTCCCCCCTCCCTCCCTCCCTCCCCCCTCTCTCTCTTTATTTCTCTCTCTCTCTGTCTCTCTTTATTTCTCTCTCAGTCTCTCTCACACTCTCTTGCTCTCTCCCCCTCTCTCTCCTCATCCTCCTCCTCCTCTCTCTCAATTCAATTCAATTCAATTCAATTTAAGGGCTTTATTGGCATGGGAAACGTGTGTTTACATTGCCAAAGCAAGTGAAGTAGATAGTAAACAAAAGTGAAATAAACAATAAATATTAACAGTAAACATTACACTCAGAAGTTTCAAAAGAATAAAGACATTTCAAATGTCATATTATGTATATATACAGTGTTGTAACAATGTGCAAATAGTTAAAGTACAAATGGGAAAATAAATAAACATAAATATGGGTTGTATTTACAATGGTGTTTGTTCTTCACTGGTTGCCCTTTTCTTGTGGCAACAGGTCACAAATCTTGCAGCTGTGATGGCACACTGTGGTTTTTCACCCAGTAGATAAGGGAGTTTATCAAAATTGGGTTTGTTTTCGAATTCTTTGTGGATCGCTGTAATCTGAGGGAAATATGTGTCTCTAATATGGTCATACATTTGGCAGGAGGTTAGGAAGTGCAGCTCAGTTTCCACCTCATTTTGTGGGCAGTGTGCACATAGCCTGTCTTCTCTTGAGAGCCAGGTCTGCCTACGGCGGCCTTTCTCAATAGCAAGGCTATGCTCACTGAGTCTGTACATAGTCAAAGCTTTCCTTAAGTTTGGGTCAGTCACAGTGGTCAAGTATTCTGCCACTGTGTACTCTCTGTTTAGGGCCAAATAGCATTCTAGTTTGCTCTGTTTTTTTGTTAATTCTTTCCAATGTGTCAAGTAATTCTCTTTTTTTTTTCTCATGATTTGGTTGGGTCTAGTTGTGTTGTTGTTGTTGTTGTCCTGGGGCTGTGTGGGGTCTGTTTGTGTTTGTGAACAGAGCCCCAGGACAAGCTTACTTAGGGGACTCTTCTCCCTCTCTCTCTCTCTCTCTCTCCTTCTCTACTCCCCTTCTATCTCTGTCCCCCCCTCTCTCTCCTTCTCTCCTCCCCCTCTCTCTCCATATCACCAGGACCAGCTAGCTCTGTCACTCCATCTCTTCACCCCCCCCCCCCCCATAAGTATGGATTGTATTTACAATTGTGTTTGTTCTTCACTGGTTGCCCTTTTCTTGTGGCAACAGGTCACAAATCTTGCTGATGTGATGGCACACTGTGGTATTCCACCCAATAGATATGGGAGTTTATCAAAATTGGATTTGTTTTCTAATTCTTTGTTGTTCTGTGTAATCTGAGGGTAATATGTGTCTCTAATATGTTCATACATTTGGCAGGAGGTTAGGAAGTGCAGCTCAGTTTCCACCTCATTTTGTGGGCAGTGTGCACATAGCCTGTCTTCTCTTGAGAGCCAGGTCTGCCTACGGCGGCCTTTCTCAATAGCAAGGCTATGCTCACTGAGTCTGTACATAGTCAAAGCTTTCCTTAAGTTTGGGTCAGTCACAGGTATTCTGCCACTGTATACACTCTGTTTAGGGCCAAATAGCATTCTAGTTTGCTCAGTTTTTTTGTTAATTCTTTCCAATGTGTCAAGTAATTCTCTTTTTGTTTTCTCATGATTTCATTGGGTCTAATTGTATCTCTCTGTCCTCTATCCATCTTTCAACCTTCCTTCCTTCCTTCCTTCCTTCCTTCCTTCCTTCCTTCCTTCCTTCCTTCCTTCCTTCCTTCCTTCCTTCCTTCCTTCCTTCCTTCCTTCCTTCCTTCCTTCCTTCCTTCCTTCCTTCCTTCCTTCCTTCCTTCCTTCCTTCCAGGTCAAACCCTTTCTGTGACCAGCTTTACCACTTCCATCTGTCCTCTCACTCCTCTGTCTCCCTCTCCTCTTCTCTCTGTCGTCTCCCTCTCCTCTTCTCTCTGTCGTCTCCCTCTCCTCTTCTCTCTGTCGTCTCCCTCTCCTCTTCTCTCTGTCCTCTCACTCTACTGTCTCCCTCTCCTCTACTCCTCTGTGGTCAACAGTAATAGCCTTAGTATTATGTTGATTCCTGCTATGATTCCTGCCTGTTTGGCGGTTTTTCCACATTTTTGTTGTGTTACAGCCAGAATTTGAAATTGATTAAATTGAGATTGGGTCACTGACCTACACACAATATCCTATAATGTCAAAGTGGAATTATGTTTTTTTAGAAAATGTTTTCAAATTAGTAAGAAATGAAAGGTTGAAATGTGTTGAGTCAGTAAGTATTCAACCCCTTTGTTATGACAAGACTAAATAAGTTCAGGAGTAAAAATGTCCTTAACAAGTCACATAAGAAGTTTCAATAATAGTGTTTAACATTATTTTTGAATGACTGCCTCATCTCTGTACCCCCACACATACAATTATGATTCAACCACAGAGACCAGGGAGGTTTTCCAATGCCTGGTAAAGAAGGGCACCTATTGGTAGAAAAGCTGACATTGAATATACCTTTAAGCATGCTGAAATTATTAATTACACTTTGGATGGTGTATCAATACACCCAGTCACTACAAAGATACAGGTGTCCTTCTTAACTCAGTTGCTGGAGAGGAAGGAAACCGCTCATGGATATCACCAGGAGGCCAATGGTGACTTTAAATCAGTTACAGAGTTTAATGGCTGTGATAGGAGAAAACTGAGGATGGATCAACAACATTGTAGTTACTCCACAATAATAACCTAAATGACAGAGTGAAAAGAAGGAAGCCTGTACAGAATAAAAAATATTCCAAAACATAATACTGCAAAAAATGTTGCAAAGCAATTCACTTTTTGTCCTGAATACAAAGTGTTATGTTTGGGGCAAATCCAATCAACACATTCCTGAGTACCACTCTCCATATTTTCATGCATAGTGGTGGCTGCATCATGTTATGGGTATGCTTGTAATCGTTAAGGACTGGGGAGTTTTTCAGGATAAAAAATAAACAGAATGGAGCTAAGCACAGGCATAATCCTAGAGGAAAACCTGGTTCAGTCTGCTTTCCACCAGACACTGGGAGATTAATTCACCTTTCAGCAGGACAATAACCTAAAACACAAATCTACACTGGAGTTGCTTACCAAGAAGACAGTGAATGTTCCTGAGTGAAAGATTTACAGGATTGACTTAAATCTGCTTGAAAATCTATGACAAGACCTGAAAATGGCTGTCTAGCAATGATCAACAACCAATTTGACAGATCTTGAAGAATTTTGAAAAGAATGATGGGCAAATATTGAACAATCCAGGTGTGCAAAGCTCTTAGAGACTTACCCAGATAGACTCACAGCTGTAATCACTGCCAAAGGTGATTCTAACATGTATTGACTCAGGGGTGTGAATACCTCAGAGGAGGAAGGGGAGGACCAAAATAAAAATATTAAAACATTTAAAACGTTTTTTAGATTCTTTCCTTTTTAGATAAAACTATACAGAATATATTCACATGTCATCAAATAATGGATTAAAACACAGGGTTTTGCAATGAAGGTCTACAGTAGCCTCAACAGCACTCTGTAGGGTAGCACCATGGTGTAGCCGGAGGACAGCTAGCTTCCGTCCTCCTCTGGCTACATTGACTTCACTACAAAACCTAGGAGGCTCATGGTTCTCACCCCCTTCAATAGACTTACACAGTAATTATGACAACTTCCTCCAACCTATCACAGCTCTTACAGCATGAACTGACATGTTGTCCATCCAATCAAATGATCAGAGAATGAATCTATACTGAACAAAAATATAAATGAAACATGCAACAATTTCAAAGATTTGACTGAGTTACAGTTTATACAAGGAAATCAGTCAATTGAAATAAATAAATTAGGCCCTAATCTATGGATTTCACATGACTGGGCAAGGAGGCAGCCATGGGTGGGCCTGGGAGGGCATAGGCCCACCCATTGGGGAGCCAAGCCCACCCACTGGGGAGCCCAGCCAATCAGAATACATTTTTCCAAAAGGGCTTTATTTCTCCTCAGCACCGCCTCAGATGATCCCGCAGGTGAAGGTTGGCGTGGTTACACGTGGTCTGCAATGATCCCGCAGGTAAAGGTTGGCGTGGTTACACGTGGTCTGCGATGATCCCGCAGGTGAAGGTTGGCGTGGTTACACGTGGTCTGCGATGATCCCGCAGGTGAAGGTTGGCGTGGTTACACGTGGTAACCTCATGATGCGTACAGGGAAAAGTAGAGTATCGTGTAGTACCTCATCATCATAAGGCACAGACCGCTACGAATAAACACACACACACACACACACACACACACACACACTCTCACACACACACACACACACACACACACACACACACACACACACACACACACACACACACACACACACACACACTCTCACACTCTCACACACACACTCTCTCACACACACACACACACACACACACACACACACACACACACACACACACTCGCACACACACACTCTCTCACACACACACACACACACACACACACACACACACACACACACACACACTCACTCACTCACACACACACACACAAACACACACACACTCTCACACACACACACACACAAACACACACACACTCTCACACACACACACACACACGATTTTAGGAGCCGTTGTTGCTCCTAGACGTTTCCACTTCACAATAACAGCACTTACAGTTGACCAGGGCAGCTCTAGCAGGGCAGAAATTTGATGAATTCTTGTTGGAAAGGTGGCATCCTATGACGGTGCTACGTTAAAAGTCACTGAGCTCTTCAGCACGTCCGTTCTATTGTCAATGTTTGTCTATGGAGATTGCATGGCGGTGTGCTCGATTTTATACACCTGTCAGCAACGGGTGTGGCTGAAATAGCCAAATCCACTAATCTGAAGGGGTGTCCACATACTTTTATATATATATATATATATATATATATAGTCTATCTACCTCAAATACCTCATACCTCATACCTCTGCACATTGATCTGGTACTGGTTCTCCCTGTATATAGCTCCACATTGATCTGGTACTGGTACTCCCTGTATATAGCTCCACATTGATCTGGTACTGGTACTCCCTGTATATAGCTCCACATTGATCTGGTTCTGGTACTCCCTGTATATAGCTCCACATTGATCTGGTACTGGTACTCCCTGTATATAGCTCCACATTGATCTGGTACTGGTACTTCCTGTATATAGCTCCACATTGATCTGGTACTCCCTGTATATAGCTCCACATTGATCTGGTACTGGTACTCCCTGTATATAGCTCCACATTGATCTGGTACTGGTACTCCCTGTATATAGCTCCACATTGATCTGGTACTGGTACTCCCTGTATATAGCTCCACATTTGTATTTCTATTTGTATTTATTATGGATCCCCATTAGTTCCTGCCAAGGCAGCAGCTACTCTTCCTGGGGTCAAGTAGAATTAAGGCAGTTATACATTTTACATTACAACATTACAATACATTAATAATAGATTTCACAACATATTAAGTGTGTTCCCTCAGGCCTCTACTCTACTACCACATATCTATAACACAAAATCCATGTCTACATGTGTGTATAGTGCGTATGTTATCGTGTGTTTGTATGCAGGTGTCTATGTTTGTGTTGCTTCACAGTCCCCACTGTTCCATAAGGTGTATTTATATCTGTTTTTTAAAATCTAATCATCAGTTACTTGATGTGGAACAGAGTTCCATGTAGTCATGGCTCTATGTAGTACTGTGCGCCTCCCATAGTCTGTTCTGGACTTGGGGAATGTGAAGAGACCTCTGGTGGCATGTCTTGAGGGGTATGCATGGGTGTGTCAGTAGTTCAAACAGACAGCTCGGTGCATTCAACATGTCAATACCTCTCACAAATACAAGTAGTGATGAAGTCAATCTCTCCTCCACTTTGAGCCAGGAGAGATTGACATGCATATTAATAATGTTAGCTCTCTGTGTACATCCAAGGTCCAGCCGTGCTGACCTGTTCTGAACCAATTGCAATTTTCCTAAGTCCCTCTTTGTGGCACCTGACCACACGACTGAACAGTAGTCCAGGTGCGACAAAACTAGGGCCTGTAGGACCTGCCTTGTTGATAGTGCTGTTAAGAAGGTAGAGCAGCGCTTTATTATGGACAGACTTCTCCCCATCTTAGCTACTGTTGTATCAATATGTTTTGACCATGACAGTTTACAATCCAGGGTTACTCCAAGCAGTTTAGTCACCTCAACTTGCTCAATTTCCACATTAGTCATTACAAGATGTAGTTGAGGTTTAGGGTTTAGTGAAGGATTTGACCCAAATACAATGCTTTTAGTTTCTGAAATATTTAGGACTAACTTATTCCTTGCCACCCATTCTGAAACTAACTTCAGCTCTTTGTTAAGTGTTGCAGTCATTTCAGTCACTGTCTGACGTGTATAGTGTTGAGTCATCCGCATACATAGACACACTGGCTTTACTCCCAGTGGCTAGATGTGCCAAGCTTATAGAGACATACCCCAAGAGACTTGCAGCTGTAATTGCTGCAAAAGGTGGCTCCACAAAAATAATAATCAAATGATACAAACCCCCTAAAAATCCATTTTAATTCCAGGTTGTAAGGCAACAAAATAGGAAAAATGCCAAGGGGGTTGAATACACGAGCAATGGACATTAGACCGGTTGAAATCTGTCCTTTGCTCTGATGAGTCAAAATGTGAGATTTTTGGTTCCAACCTCTTTGTCTTTGTGAGATGCAGAGTAGGTGAACGGATGATCTCCGCATGTGTGGTTTCCACCGTGAAGCATGGAGGAGGA
>NW_028165185.1:0-4000 GCF_964263955.1 Coregonus lavaretus | reverse complement strand
TTTATTGATCTCTTGGGTTGACACTAGCTCACCTAACGTTAGCTTTCGTCCAGGCCGTTACGTGCAGCTTCCCGAGCGATCAGCATCAGCAACCCGCACTGAACTTGAGCTATAGCTCGTCAACCAACTTGCTAGCTAAGCTACAAGGCTAGCTAGCTGTCATCAAGGTTGACGCAGCACTCTGGTTAGTAAGAAAGTCACTAACTAGCAGCTAGCAGTAACAGGACAGTCAAGCACACACGTGTTTGTCTGATAAAGTGATGGTGGATCAGGACTACAGCATTAGAAGACACTCCAAACACGAAGAACTCAGTAACATCACACATTTCATCGAAGTTTTAATGCCTGATTCGGGGCTTGCCATCCCATGAACTAATTTGTTTTTAGCGAAAAACTAGCTAACGGGTAACGTTAGCGAATAGCTAGTTAGCAAGCTACCGGTAGCTAGCTATAAGTCGCAACAGCTGTCGGCAGCTTGACAGCCCAAGTGTTTAGCTAGCTTCATTAGCTAGTTAGATACAGATATATTCTTAAAACCAGAGATCATAAAGTACTTCTTACCTTCTTTAGTTTGGGCGTTGGTGATTTGTAGCCCGCAGTCGACAGCTTTGAGTCTCTCCCGACCCATGATCTGTCGTTTCAGATCGGCTAGAGTGATGTTCAGGCCATCGAAAGTGACCGTGTCGTAGTTGAGTTTAGATGAGAACTTATAATGCACACAAGACATTATGGAAAGGAAAAAGGCACAACGGTAGCTAAGATGTCCCCCCCGACGGAAAACGGATCATATGGGGTTGACTAGCCCGATAAGCAAGCTGTCAAATGTTACAGAGCAAGTGAATTGAAGTAGCTGAGCTCGGTGGCTAACGTTAGTATCCAACGCGTCGAGGGAAACAGTTGATGTTGATTGTGAGTCGAAATCACTTCTTTAGAGTCTTGGACCCGTGGCAACTGGCCCAAAACAACACACCGCTTTCCAGAAGCATAGTGTAAAACGTTTCCTTTCCTTTGACAGGTACTTCAAGACATAATAAGATAAACACAATGTGTCCGAAGCCAAGGTAGGAAATGAACACTACAGTCCTTGCGTCCTTATTGTCCAAAACAAAATAAATGCGATCACTCAAGAGAATCAATGAGTTTGAAAATACACAAGTCTAAACGAACATAGCAAGCACGACGATATTTCTAACTAATTTATTCACAGTATAAATGGCAGCTAACTAGTTAATTATGACAGAAAATAAAGAAAAATAAGTCTGGCCTCCTCGTAAAGCTAACGTAGCTAACAGTTAGCTTGCTGCTAGTTTTATACCAAAACAAAAAACCTACCTAAAAACGCTGTCAACCCAAATTACATGAAGACATTAACCGGATACTACAACAAAAAACGGTAACATTTCAAGAAAATAGTCATTTAATTCCACGCAAATATCTAGACAATGTTTTTATTCCTTTCCATTTTGAAGTTGCTAGCTAGCCGGTTAGGTTCGTTGACAGAAATCAGCGTCGACTTCCACAGAGACAGAGGAGCGAGCTGTCATTTGGTCGGCCTTTCTACGCAGGCGCAAAAGGAAAGGGCCACGTTCAGAGCGTCAGTCTCTCTTGTCTTTTCTGCGCAGGCGCAAAGGAAAGGGCCACGTTCAGAACGTCAGTCTCTTTGCTTGTGCGCCAGTCGACTGATGATGCAATCCAACATTTTCCCAGACTTTTGAAATGGACAGGTGCAAAGAATATTCATTTACCACTGAGAAGAATAGCTAAATGTTTTTACTGCATCATTTTGGCCAAGTAGTATGAGAATTTGTGTAGATTTTGTGTAGCATAAACTCTTGATATTTTGGGTCATATTGCCAATTCATCAACACAAGAATGCCGTTAACGTATAACTAAATATTGGTGATTGTATAGCCTGCCATAAGAAATGAGTCATGTTGCAGTCCCTAATAATTTTTTTAAAATCTAAATTCACCAGTAGAGAGCGCTCTAAAACCATTTATGATAAATGTTCTAAACGAGATTCCTCCTCGATTTAACATCTATTATTTTCTCTTGTGGAATTATCTCTGTCAGGTGGGCGTGTCTACAGTAAAACACCTGCGCAGCACGTGTCTTATGACGCGCCTATTATTGGCCTTCTGATGATGTTTGCTGAGGAGAGAAGTTGGCACCTTGTCAGGGTGGGTGGTGGAACCATGAGAAAAGGACATCATTTGGCCGTTTTACGTCTTTGTGATATATTTTTTAGTAGGCAGGCTATGACATAAACAATACAGCTGGAGTTGCCTTTCACATTTATTATCCTCCTCCTCATTTATCCTCCTCCTCCTCCTCCTCATTTATTCTCCTCCTCCTCCTCATTTATTCTCCTACTCCTCCTCATTTATTATCCTCCTCCTCCTCATTTATTATCCTCCTCCTCCTCATTTATTATCCTCCTCCTCATTTATTATCCTCCTCCTCATTTATTATCCTCCTCCTCCTCATTTATTATCCTCCTCCTCCTCATTCATTATCCTCCTCCTCCTCATTTATTATCCTCCTCCTCATTTATCCTCCTCCTCCTCCTCATTTATTATCCTCCTCCTCCTCATTTATTATCCTCCTCCTCATTTATCCTCCTCCTCCTCCTCCTCCTCCTCCTCCTCCTCCTCCTCCTCCTAATTTATTATCCTCCTCCTCCTCATTTATCCTCATCCTCCTCATTTATTATCCTCCTCCTCATTTATCCTCCTCCTCCTCCTCCTCCTCCTCCTCATTTATCCTCCTCCTCCTCATGTATTACCCTCCTCCTCCTCATTTATCCTCCTCCTCCTCATTTATCCTCCTCCTCCTCATTTATCCTCCTCCTCCTCATTTATCCTCCTCCTCCACATTTATTATCATCCTCCTCCTCATTTATTACCCTCCTCCTCCTCATTTATCCTCCTCCTCCTCATTTATCCTCCTCCTCCTCATTTATCCTCCTCCTCCACATTTATTACCCTCCTCCTCCTCATTTATCCTCCTCCTCCTCATTTATCCTCCTCCTCCTCCTCATTTATCCTCCTCCTCCTCATTTATCCTCCTCCTCATTTATTCTCCTCCTCCTCATTTATTATCCTCCTCCTCCTCATTTATTTTCCTCCTCCTCCTCATTTATTATCCTCCTCCTCCTCATTTATTATCTTCCTCCTCATTTATTATCCTCCTCCTCCTCCTCCTCCTCATTTATTATCCTCCTCCTCCTCCTCCTCCTCCTCCTCCTCCTCCTCCTCCTCCTCCTCCTCCTCCTCCTCCTCCTCCATATTGATGATGTATCTTGATGACATATTTATCAGTATCATTCTTCTGTGTCTTGTGATAAATGTGGGCCAGGGGTGTGTGTGTGTGTGTGTGTGTGTGTGTGTGTGTGTGTATGTGTGTGTGAATAGAGTGGGCTGTGTGTGTGTGTGTTATAATGTATGCATGATGTTACATGCATGAAAGCAGCTTAGCTTGCAGTCTCCTAGGCATCGGCCTTTGATGTTTCCGGATGATACAGAAAGCTGTCATCTAGAAGGCTGTCATACTTTCATAGGGGGCTGCAGGACTGGTATGTGTGCGTGCGTGCGTGTGTGTGTGTGTGTGTGTGTGTGCACGCACGCACGGTTGTGTACCAATAATCTCATTTTTCCTCACCTTTCCTTCATTCCTCCTGATCTGGACCCTACTCAGTCCTTTATAATCTCTGTGGTTATGAAGAAGCAGGAAAGGAAGGTATCAAGAGAAGGAAGCAAAGGAAGGAGAGCAGGTTAGAGAGTATTGAGATGCAGCCGTATTGTGCAGTCTCTGTTCAGGGTTGTTCTTCAGAGGCTGTGTCTCTGCTAGTTTGTAGGGACACTGCCACAGGCGCTCACTGCATCTCCTGTGTGTGTGTGTGTGTGTTTCGGGGGGGGCGGTGTTCTGTATGTATGCCTTTGTCTGCATCAGCGAGTGTCTACGTGTGCGGCTGTGTGTGTGTGTCAATGTGCATCTGCAT